>NW_024501459.1:17915856-17950856 GCF_017590055.1 Onychostruthus taczanowskii | reverse complement strand
TTGCTGGAACACCCGGCAAATACATGTAATTTTTATATATGTATTTTTTGTCGACCAAAGCAATCTGGGGTGGAATCTTAGCTAAGAGGCTTTTTTATCTTCAAGACTGTGCTAGCATGGCACTATCACTTTTCAGGACCAGAGTTAGGCTCTCAGCCATGCTCCACAGCAAGAGAGAGACTCTTGGGCCCTGCAGTCTCTTCTGTCCCAAAGAATTGTCCTGAAGCCAGACCTATTTTCTGTTCCCAGCTTTGCCTCTCTCTGTTACCTGATTATAGGCAAGTCACTCAAACCTTTTTGAAACCTTTCACACATTGTATATCCTGTCTGGTCTAGATCCACTACAGATTGCTAGGTCTACCAAACGCTACGTTGCAGACAGAAGCCAATATTTGTGTTTCTGTAATAAAAATTCTGGGAAAGAAGCTACTCTTCACCATGTGTTTGTGCAGTGCCTCACGCCAGGGAGCGCTGATCTATTACAGATAATAAAAAGACCTTGACTTACTTATCTTTCTATGAATTCTGGTTCAGAGGAAGATAAGATCATTCAACTGCAGAAACATTCACTGGCCTTTTTGTGCATATTTTCTATATTAATATCAAGCAGCATTTAATCTCTTAAAATTAAGTGGTACATGGTGTATGTGTTCAGTACTGCCAACACCATTTCTCAATAGATGTGCTGTGCATATTTGTTTTAAGCATCAGTATAAATATGATTTGATAATTTTGAGTTACTCAGGCTCTCTGAACAAATTTGTCTCAATTTAAATCTTTCATTTTTAATACATCAAAACCTAATTTTGTACTATGTTCTAATGAAGCCGTTTCAGTTTAAATTATAAGACTGAAATATTTCTGTTGCTGTTGCTGATAGAGGAGGCTACGATACTGCATAAATATTGAAGGATATAAGGCCCAATCCAAGCCAAAAGTGGAACATGTTTCAGACACTGAAGTGTGACAATTTAGGGTGGTGTAAGCCAGTAATGTCATGTTTGTTTGCAGTCAGAGTTTTTCTGGTTGAGAACTGGTTTGTATCTCTCACATGCAGAGGTACAGAAGCCTGTCTAGAGGCATCAGCAGCACTGTGCTGCTGCAGGTGTGGAGTTCTGCCTTTGCTGTCAGATCAGAACCTCTGCACAATCCTCTGTGTCCAAGGCCACGTTGGTTTCAGAGTCTCTGTGAGTCTCTACGCTCGAGTTGCAATAGGGAGAATACTGATGTTTCATTCTGCATTCAAGATTAGTTCTCATTATCTTCCCAAAAACTAGTTCTTGTGTATCAGGGCCATGGTGACCAGAAGCAGTCTGCACACTTGACCTACCTATAGAAAGGTCCTGATTAATCTTCTCCCAAGAAACTAATTATTTCTTAATATATGGTTCGATAAAGGTTGTTTAGAATAATGTTTTGAGCAGGTTGAAAATACTTGAGCTGAACCATAAATTTTTAAATACTGCTTTTCTTGACTTCAAGTTAAGTATTTGTTCAAATATTACTTTGTGCTATTACAAGCCCAAATTATAAGACATGTCAATCATAGTTTTCTATACTAACTTCTAAGAAATTAAGCAACTGAATGTATCTGCTTTTCATAAACATATTAAAAGCTGTATGTGCTTGTTCTGTGCAAAGAAAATCTGTTCAATCTATTTAGATAAATTTATCTGCAAATGTTCGTGCTTATGGCTAAAGGGCAAGAATGAACATTTCTTTAGGAGAAGGTAAACATGTTAAATAAATCACAGTTTTTGCTGAATGGTTCAAAATTTGGTTGTCTCTAGGAGTATCTATGCGTTAAAAAGATCCTTTTTTGTTTGTGATAGTGGATAAGGAGCACAAATGTGTTATTTCATCTTCCATTACTCACATCCTAAGTAGGACCTTCACATTTCTACCTCACAGGCTGGCTGAGATGTGATGATACATCTTTTAAGTATGTACCACTAGTCAGATACTAGATCTGATTCTTTTATTTCTTCCAGATGTTACTTGTAAATATATGTGGACTTTTCTAACTATTTTCTGCCATGCAAGGCAATTGATGTAGTTGGGTCTTGACACGTATTCTGTGTGAGCTTTTTAAAGAAGCAGTAAAATGAAAAAAAGTGAAAAACCCTGCTTACAACACAGTCAGTCAGTCTATCTCTCTGATAACCAAAAGAAAATAGATACTTGGTTCTTTCACAAAATATTTCTGTTCTGTGTAGGTCTGAAAAGACCTCCATATTCCATAAGGAGATGGAAAGGAAGATGTTTCCCAAAATGTGCAACTATCTCTGCAGAGGGAAGGGACATACGGTTCCACCTGTTCTGGCAAAACGTATGACTAAGTGTGACTGCAGTAGATGGGCAAAATGTGCTGCCCAGGGATCAACCAGAATTTTCAGTTCTCTTTGTCTGAGTCCTGGTAATCTCCAGGCCCTGACCCAAGTCCCAGTGGTGCCATGAAAGAACAGTTAGAAATCCTTCAGGCTACATCTGGCTAGGAGGAGGATTGTAGCCCTCCGGGTGATTAACTGAAGCTCTGGAACGTGAGATTTTCTTGTAATCTTTATCTTAATGTGTGCAACTGCAAGTGTCATGGGAAAGCTGAGGGCAGTCCTATTCTCAGTCCTGTTCTCCCCAAGGCCCTCAAAGGATGGTGACCGAGGCAGCTCATAGAGTTGCAGATCCCCTGGTTTCAGACATTTTCTGAGTACTAACTGCAGTCTGAATGGGAAACAAAGGATTGTCACTTGTTGAAAACAGCTGCTTCATAGGAGATCAGGTTTTAGACAGTTAGAAAGCAGAAGTCAGCCAAGACAGTGCTTTTTCCCTCTTTAAAGATGTGGCACTCAGACCTGGTTTTCTCACAGCATTTACTGTTTTCTGTTATATTTTTGGTAAGCTTCCATCCTTCCATGCATATTTAGTACAGTTATAGCTGCTTTTGGAGGCTGCCTGCTTTCAGGCAGCTAACCACAAACCTAGCTGGGAATAATGGCAACAGTTTCAACTCAAAGCAGGCTTTCCTCTGATTTCTGATTTTTCTTCTTCACCTCTGTTGAAACTGCTTGCAAGCTGCCCTCTTAACACGTGCTGCACTCTTGCAGGCCAATCTGCCCCTGCTGCAGCGGGAGCTGCTGCACTGTGCAAGGCTAGCCAAGCAGAACCCAGCCCAGTACCTCGCCCAGCACGAACAGCTGCTTCTGGATGCCAGCACCACCTCACCTGTTGACTCCTCAGAGCTGCTTCTCGATGTGAACGAAAACGGGAAGAGGCGAACTCCAGACAGGTGAGCAGCACTGTGCCTTTCCTGCCCTGCCCGGAGGGTCTGTGGGCCTGAGTGCTGAGCTCCTCCAGCACAGGGGCAGCGTGAGCGTGGGTGCTGGGGGGATACTCGGGTGGTGTTCCCTGGGAGGTGCTGGTCCTTCAGATCCAACCTGATCATGAATGCTTGCAGAGATGGTGCATCCACCACCTCTCTGGGAAACCAGTGTTTCACCACCTTCCATATTAAAAATTTCTTCCTAGTCTGAATCTACTCTCTTATTAGCTTCAAATCATTCCCTGTGCCCTTTCATAACAGGTCCTGCTTATGCATATCTGCATATACATACTTACATGTATATGTATAGAGAGAGCTATGTACACAGATATATTCCGGAGTATATATATATAATACATGCATACACTGATTCAGTCACCTCAGAACACACTGTGGTCATATCCACACAGAAGTAATGGTCAGCCAGTACTGTAGTACTTTGTGCACAGTATTTCTGTCATGACGTGCCAAGCAGCAGATCATGCCAGCTCCATATGCAAGTCCTTTGCCTCTGACGTTTTGTTGAACTCAACATTAAATGTGAGGAGAGTCGCTAGGCATTTATATTGGGAAGTACAAGGCAAACCCCAGAGCACACTCAGGGCTTTGACTCCTGTTGTGCCATATTTCCATATCTGTACATGGAATATGCATAAGGATATTTCTTTCAAAGAGGAGAAATGTTCACTGCAATCTGTTTTGTGGTTGAGCTGAGGAGAGTCCATGCAGAAATGGGACAAGCGAATGCATGTGTGTGAAGTACAGTGGCTTTAGGGGTATGGAACAGTTTTTATTTTTTGGAATAAAGATCTTTGTTTAGTGTTACAAGGAAATTACTGTTGTGGTTATTTACTTTTAACTGCCTTCCTATGCTAATGCTAGAAATTCAACTGGCATTACATTTTACCTTTGGGAAACTCAGGTATTGTATTTTTCATTGATTTGTTTGCCATAGGTTTTATAGTGTGGGAAACTTTTATTATGCTTTTCTGCCAAATACCACTGTATGCCTGAGGTATGCAAGTGTCCTAGTTATCTTTCAAATGAAAAAGATACTTTTCAAAGTCAAGAAGCCTCATAACTTTGTACAGGTGACGTTTTTGTGTTGGAAAAAGCTTGAATAACACAAAAATAAAGAGAAAACAAAGTCTGAAAGCTCATAGTAAAAATTTAGATTTTTCAAAGCCAGAAGTGAACAGTAAAATTTATAGTCACATCGCCATTAGATAGAAAAAGATGTGAAAGTATTTAAAATTAGTTTGCCTGAGATTGTGTTTCAGAAAAATCACTATGACCAGCAAGAAAATTAAGGTACAAGCAGAAAAGCTCTTTTTATATGTAGCTATCCTCTTTCCACCAGTTTTTTCAGACAACTAGACCAAACTGAGGAAGATATTGGGGTTAACACAAGCATGTTTCTGCACTTCAGAAAGATGACTAATTTTTGGACATTTTACTTGTATTTTCTTACTATGTGCAATGAAATAATTTTTCCAAAGCTGAAATTTAGCACCTTGGGGCAGTTCTGTATATTCTCAGTCTTTGCAGAGTAGTGTACCAAAACACCTGTTAAAAAGGCCTCTTAATGTCTTGTGAATAACTTCGATGTCAGCTGTACTCTGGTGTCAGTAGCAGACACCACATTTTTCCTGCAAGGAGATAGACACATATGAAATTATCTCATAAGCCAGTGAGGTATTTCTTGACAGAATACAGACAAGAAGAAGGATGTGCTTTCCTGACAGCCCTAACTCACTTTTTTTCCCCCCTGTTAGTAGAGAGGAGTATTACTCATACTTCCCATAAGGCCACAAAGGAAAAATGCAAAATAAAGTCTTTCCTTTGCTTTCCATCCTTAGCATTTGAAATAATGCTCCCTCTCTTTGAGAGCCAGTTTGACAGTGTTGAATTTGGTTATTTTGTAGTAAGTACTGTCTTACCTGTGTTATCTTCAGTCCTGCTTGTGAGGGAGAAGATGGGTGATACAGGTAGAGACTAGGACAAGAACTTTGTAATGGAAAAACCCTGTATTGGTTTTATAACAAAAAGGACATAAGATTAGTATATAAAGGGACCAGAGATCAGGAGAATATTGGATTTTAAAGTCAGCCTTCATCTTTTAGTTAAAACTGAGGCCCAGACCTAGAGAGATTTGGGTATAGTTTATGAATTTTCTTCTCAGCATTTCATTTTAGTTAAAATATGTAGGTGCTCTTAAAATTCCTGAGTCTCTGCTTGCAAAGTCAAGAGCCATTGGCTTCACAACTGAAGTCACTCTTAGGCTGTGAACAACTTGGGGAGTAATGCAGCTTTTGGGGTAAGGGGTAGACAGTTTAACTTCCATTGTTGTGGGTAAGAGCCAGTGTTTGAATTCCCAGGGTCCAGGGAGGGTGTAGCATGGGGTGTCCCATTGGCCTGCACACTCCAAGGTGCAGCAGCTTCTGTCAGTTGCAGCCTGAAATTCCGCTCCTTAGTTCTGGGGAAGTGGTATTTCAGAAAAGCCCATCCTTTTTTTTGACCCTGCAACTGTTTGTTGTAGTGAAAAAGGCTCACCTGAAAAGAGACTGCCCAGTGCGCTCATTGGAATGGTACCTTGAGCTTAAAAAATAAGTTGGTTTTGTTCAGTGTCAAGCAACCCTGTCACTGGTTAGTCACATCTACTTCTCCATTGCCTATGACTATAATAAAAGCTATACAGAAAAAAAAATGTGATAGTGTTGGCTGAACCAAGTTCAGTGGAGTTGTCTTGTGCACTCAAGAACATTTGTGCAACAGATTTAGTAAAAAGAACAAGATGCTTTTGGAAAGATCCTTAAATTTACTGAATTGGAGTCTGCATACCTTTTAATTTGGATAATGTAAGTAAATCAACCACAAAAAACTGTCCTCAGAGGCAGAACATGCCTAGACTGAGTGAGTATTGAAACCAAATACTTGTTTGTATTTGGTTTCAATACTGGCTTTATACTCATTACACTATTAATTATTTTAATTGTTTACAGAGGAGCATGAGGAAAAATCTGGAAATATATATATCTTTTGTTTAGAAATATAGGTAATTTTCAAATATACTAATACAAAGTCAGCAGAAGATAGGAGACGTACTTTCAGGGATGGGTTTACTGTGACTCCACGACTAGTAAATGAAAAAAAATTGCTCAAAGGCCACATCTTTCCAGGAGAACTAAGTGCAGCTGGAGTAATTTTGATTGAAGATGTGTGTCTTACTGAAGTAAACTGTGGTATCTTTTTGATTTCCCAAGGTATATGATATAGATGTACAGATATATAGTTATACACAAGCATGCATTGTATATAATGTGTGGGTAACTGCATACCATTAATTCCACTATAGGAAGAGTACAGTAGAGGATTAGGCAAAGAAGGTGGAACAAGTGTTACATGTAACCACAGCTGTCTCATGATTTTTTGTTGAAGAAAATCCACATACAGTATTGTTTTCTGCTTATAATTTCAGAACCTTTTTTGCATATCCATTTTCCAATTCTTGTTATTTATCTGCATATCTAAGTCTACTGTATGTGAGGTTTTATGGAGCAATCTGACAGCCGAGCTTTGTGTTTTACTGAATGTTTTCTTGGTGCATATGGTCTGACACGGATGAGCAGCCACGGTGAGATTTTGGAGTCTATTAAACTAGCTCATTAAAAAGATCAATCTGTTTCTGTAATAACACTGGGAACCATCAGTCACTGCAAGAGAGGAAAACTGACACCTGAGGAGACAACACATTTTGGTAATTTGTTCATGACATGTTATGAACAAAGTGTTGACTGTATTTTGTTTACAAGTTTTGGGGTTTATATTCTACTGTAGTAAAGCAAAGGAACTTGGACGGCAGTGAGTTTTTATTTTGGTGAATGAATTATAAATCACATGATTTTAAATACATTAACAAAAAAAAACTTTGTGCTAATTGCTCACCCTTTGAGCTTGCTGGAAGGGCTGATGGCACGTGAGCATGTCATATAGTGACTCTACATTTATAACAGTTCTCTACAAAGTGGATATAGGATAACAAAAAATTCTGTTAGAATAGCATTATTTTGAGTGAGAAGAAAACAGAAGTGGCCATGATTGTATTGTGACTTTAGAAAGTGCTGTTGTGGTTGCAGTGACTTGGAACCAATGACATGAAATACATGTCGAAGGTACTTGGGCACAGAGATAAACTTTGATAATACTGGTAGGTAAATCTTAGTTGAAGAGGCTCCACAGTATCTCAGTAAGGTGAAGGATGCTCACAGCTTTTGCATCTGTCCTCCTTGTATGCCATGTGTAATTATGAGGAATTTTAAAAGAATTTTTGTAATATGAACTGTTAGCAAGGCAGAAAAGTAATTTTTTTTTCTGTAACACAGTATTAAAAACAGCTACTTTATTCCAGCAAAGCATTATAATTTGTTTCATTCATCAAACCTTTATTCGTGGAAGTCAGTTTAAGTCAAAGCATCTTGCACAAATAGTATGATAGATGCTTACAATGCTCACAATAGATGAGAAGCTTTGTCTCCTTCTTGTAAGCTGACTTTAGTGTTCTTTGAAATTTGTGTAATACTCTTGATCAGGTGAAACCTAATTTTCTAGCCAAGGCTGTTTTGCATGGTCAGATTTTCTACCCAGGAAATTATCCATAAATTGCAATAATTTAAAACTGAAATCACAACCTACAAACAACATAAATTCTATTAAATGCCTACAGGCTAAAAAGTAGTGTCTATTCTGCTGTCTTTAATCTGAGTAAATAATGGCTTCAAGCAAAATGACCCCTTGTGTGTTTATAGCTGAAGGACTTCATTTTCCAAACAACAGTGTTGATTTATAGACACATCAAGAAAAATGTGACCAAGAGGAGTAAGGAAAAAAAAAAGTGTCAGTTATGTTTCCTACACATTCACTGTTATTTCCTCTCTACAGCTTCTGGTTACTTTGCAAAATCAGATGAAAGCAGATTAAAATTGTGATGGTATTATATTTGGAACTACTATTCACATGGGTGCGCCAGTTACTGGGAAACAGGAGTGCTTCCTCAGGCACCTGGGAAAATGCTGTTGCCCCAAGGGGGAGAGACCTAAAATAATGAGTAGGACTAAGATCAGAAGCAGACTAGTAGGTCAAATTCAGAGCATCTGAATTATGGCACTCTTCAGTACCTTATCTTTTTTCACTATATTCAGTGTATTTAGATATACATATACATATATATATATATATATAGTAAATTTGGCAGCAATTCCTGTTCTGATGAGGTTTTCTAAGTTGTTACCTTTTAATATATTTTTATGTGGTCAGAAACATAAAATGAGTTCATGTACAGTTTCGTTCTGGTATTCTGGTAAGCTGTTTATTTGGTCAGTGCAGAAAATATAACAACAAATTGTATAATTAAATTTTTACACTCAGAAAAGACATGGCAGCCATTACCCAGCATAATAGAAAAACATCATTTCAGTAAATATATTTTCAATAGTCATGTTAGTTTCTATGTTAGTCAGAGTTCAGTGAATATGCTGGTGTGTTTTCCAAGCTAAACCAGTGCATTCCAGTTAAGGTGATTAAGTACAAAGCATTCTTAAAAAACACAGAAATACCACAGAAATACATTAGGTGCAAATGTATACATTTGTTTGAAAGTATATGATTTTAACATCAAGCTGTAGTTCAGAAAAGGAAAACTGAATTCCCACTTGTCCCAGTTTTATCTCAGTGATCAAGTCAATGAATTATTTAATTGTTTGCTGTTTCTGACTTTTACCCATCTAAGTTAGAGAGCATTCTAACTGTAATACTAAAGGACTTAGGTGAATTATTAGTTTGCTTTTACAGACAGAAAAGTTAATTTCTTTTGCTTGCATAGTATTTTGACAACTGGAAGATTGGCACACTGCGTTTGAGTAAATATGTGCAAAGAAAACACACACCAGCCACTAAACACAAACTTGTCTTGAAGAGCTGTCAGAAACATCACCACCCATTGGGAGTTATTGCAAGCAGGTACATCATGCCAAAAGTAATAAAAAATATATGATGGACCTCAGGTTTTCTTGGTTAGGAGTTTTCACAGCCGTGCTGCATTTCTTTTGGAACAAGGTACGTGCTCCAGTTCAGCAAAGTATGCCTTTTATATCTGCCCAAAATAAGAATAGATGTCCTGCTGTGCTGGTGAAAGATTCTTCCCTTTTTGCCAAATTACAGTTTAGTAATATATATATATATATATATATACCTGCAGCTTCTCTGGCATTAGTAATTTTAGTGAGATCTCTGAGAAATTGCTTCACTCCTTCTGAAAAGAATGCAGCCCATCTTTTAATTTCCGATTGCTAGTTACAAGATCTTAGTTTGATTCTCTCTCTCAGAGGATATTGGCAATGATTTGGTTTCATCCTTCCTTTCATTTGCCTTAAATGGGAACCTGTTGAGGGGTGACAATTAATACACTGTTTCCCCACAGACATTCCCTTGAGGGTGGTTGATTGGTTTCTGGGGGAAGGTTTGTTGCAGAGCAGTTGGTTTTAACAATAGGCAAACAAGAAAATTTGCTCACATTTACCCTTCTGTCAGCATCAAAAAATTGTGTTATTACTAGGAATGATACATTATGCCATCCCTTTCTTCCAGAGGATAAAGTTCTTTTATAAAAAAGCTGGAGTATAAGAGCGGTTTAATAAAGGTTTTTGGAGGGAGGAATGAAAGGTCAGTTTGCAATATTTATATCTAAGAAACTTGCTGATCAAAACTAATGTTTTGTAGGTTTTCTTTATTCGTTATTATTAAAAGAACCCCAAATATTTCAGTGAAATGAAACTTCCCCAGAAGGGTTGTAAACCTGTTGAAGTAACTGTAGGGTGTATTTTTTGTTTGCTTGTTTGTTTTGTGGGGTTTTTTTGTTAGCTTTTCTTAATTTTTTTCTTATTTTCATTTTTTTTTTGTTTGCTTGTTTGTTTGTGGGTTTTTTTAATATCATTTTAATGGAGAATTAGTTCAGAGTGAGTTCAGGTTCTCAGGCAGAGGTGTCAAGTAGAGAGTTCTTTGGAAATAGCTGATTATGAATTTAATTGAAGAGTTACTGGAACATAAAAACACCCTGTCCTTCTCCTCAGTAGCTTTTCCAAGTTGCCTAAGCATAAAACCCCTGTCTAAGAGTAATGGAGTGGGAAATCCTGAACATTACTGAGGGCTTGAGTCTAACCACATCTTCCTGCAAATTAATGATAGTCACAGCACCTTTGCTCAGATGGTGCAAAAATTTCTGAAGGATGCATTTCTCACCATTTAGAGTCGATTCTTCCCCAAAGTCTCTGTGTGACACTGATCTTGATGGGAGCTCATGGTATGGTAAGCTTCAGCACACTGACATTCACTATGGCATCCTCTTAAAAAAAAAATCCATTTCTTGAATGGCAGATTTCTCCTAATGACTATAAGCTATAGCACTGCTGAAAACAAGAATTTCTGGGTCCCTAGTTTCATGTATCAGTTGATGGTTTCATCTCTGCAAATGTATGTGTACCTACCCCATCAGTCTGTGATCTCAGCAAAGACTGCTTGCTCTCCAGCCCCTTGTTAGGTGGCTCTGTCAGAAGGCTCACCCTGATAGTATTTCTCAAGTTGCAGGGATGGTTAAACAAGGTGAATGAGTCCTTTGTATGTTTTGAATCAGCAGTGTTATGAAATGTTCTGCAACACCACACATTTGGAGCAAAGTGAAGAACAATCTTTAGTTCCTGAAGCTGCATGTGTAGGTGGGGGTGCATGTTCCCAAGCTCTATTGACTAAGTGAATTAAAGTTCCTTTGCTTTGTTTTTCAGAACCAAAGAAAATGGCTTTGACAGAGAGCCTTTGCACTCAGAGCATCCAAGCAAGCGGCCCTGCACTATTAGCCCAGGCCAGCGGTACAGTCCAAATAATGGCATATCTTATCAGCCCAATGGTCTGCCTCATCCCACCCCACCTCCACCTCAGCATTATCGTTTGGATGATATGGCCATTGCCCACCACTACAGGGACTCATACAGACACCCCAATCACAGGGACCTCAGGGACAGAAACAGACCTATGGGTAAG
The DNA here is from genome assembly GCF_017590055.1 of Onychostruthus taczanowskii. Classification (NCBI taxonomy): domain Eukaryota; kingdom Metazoa; phylum Chordata; class Aves; order Passeriformes; family Passeridae; genus Onychostruthus; species Onychostruthus taczanowskii. The sequence goes on along the minus strand of NW_024501459.1, from coordinate 17,939,452 downwards.
GCACGTTGATTTTCTGCATTGTTTTTTTAAGTTTCTGTTTCCCTTGTAACTATTTTGTGAACAGGACTTTTTTATCTGCAGTTCAAATATAGCTTTTATGGCTGTTTGTCCATCCAGCTGCTTCTAATTGCCATATTCCAGATCTGTATTTGTAAAAGTGGATTGAATTTTGTCTCTAAGTAAGAGGGTCAGAAATGGCAGGAACCTGTGTTTTCAAAGCTGCATGGGTGACATGGACACTCAGGTATATGGCAGGCAAGGATAGGTAGAGCCTTTTATCTTTCTTCTAATGTCAAATTTGTGAGGATAGGATTTCAGCTTAGAGCAGAAGAAAGTTGTTAACTTTCAGAGAAGTGTTTTTTGTGTGACGTGTCCAGAGCGTGGAGGATGTGAACAGCAGAAGCACCAGCCACACCCCACTCAGCATGGTTTGGTTTAATGGGATGCTTGATGCTCTTGGATTTTGCTTCACATCTGCACTTATGGTTCTTCCTTGTTTTAAACAAATCTTCAGTAAAAGAGGAACACTTACAAATATTCAGCATCTGTATAGAGGAGGCTAAGCAAAGAACAAGTGCTGGTTCCCCTTGAGTGTTGATAATAAATACTGGCTTGGTTGTATCATGTTGTCAGCTGCTCTGATATATGTGCTACATTTTAACCACATGTTGTTTAAACATCTGTGGAGGGATGAACCCTTAATGATGCTCTGTTGACATGGCAGTAATTACTGTATTTAGTGAAATAACACTGAGTTTATACTAATATTTTTTCAGCTCGCTGATGTACAGCTAGTATTATATGCACTGAGTTACCAAATAATTGCCTTGATGACTTCAAGTGGTGCAAATGAAAAATTATCTATTGTATTATGTTATATTTATGTATATAATAATTATATATAGTCAGAGAGAGCTATGCCCATTTTTCAAAGGTCATCTTGCAACATACAGAATGTACAGAATTGAAGACATTAAAATAGACAAAACAGTAGCATCCTGTGTGAGGAAAAGTACTAAAGGGAACTTAGAGCAAAGGGTTTTGGTTTTTTTTTTTTTGTTTTTTTTTTTTTTAGTGGTGGCATTCCTCATGCTAGAACAGGTAATATATGATGTTTTTGTCTATAGGCTCTTTTTTTCTGCCTTTTTTTTCCCGTAGAGGACTTCCAATGTTGTAAACATAATTTGCTCCTCTTTGGCAGGGTTGCATGGCACGCGTCAAGAAGAAATGATTGATCACAGGCTAACAGACAGAGAATGGGCAGAAGAGTGGAAACATCTTGACCACGTAAGGGCTAAATATCCACTTATGTATAATTGTCTGAACAGAGGCCTTCTAAGATAGAAATTTAAAATTTTTATTTTAAAACCTATCTGAATTCCAGGACAGGTTTTGAAAGCTTTGCTTATTAAATCAGAGGGCTTGATGCTCCCCATTAGATAGTTCATGCCAGGCCTTGCTGATAAGTGTCTCCTGCATTATCCTAATTATTACAGTCTGCCAAAAGAGGAATGGACTTTCTCTAGAAACACTGGATCTGGGGCTTGGATTTGTTCCTGAATTTATTAGCTCTTGTAAAATTTGTCGGTATCAGTTCTGGACTACATCTTGTGTCCTCTGTGGTGCCGTGTAATACTAGAGGCAGGGCTACAGCCTGATCAGTTGTTTTCTCCTTGTCTTCGCTCTTTTTCCTGTAAGTCCCTATCTGTATAGTTTAGGATCACCAGTTAAAAAGGAAGGGATTGTCATTCTTTAAAACAAGTCTAGAATTTTTCAGCTGTAGTTGAGGTTAACAGAGAGAGACTCCTTCATTATTGAAACCCATGCACTCAGTACATTGGCATTTTCTTTATTATTATGTCATTCTGTGAATAAAAAGTTCCTCTTGTTTCTGTGCTCCATCCACTGGTGTGAACAGTTGTTGAACTGTATAATGGACATGGTGGAAAAAACCAGACGATCTCTCACTGTCCTACGGCGATGTCAGGAAGCAGACCGCGAGGAGCTGAATTACTGGATACGGCGGTACAGTGATGCGGAGGATTTAAAAAAAGGCGGAAACAGCAGCAGTAGTCATTCCAGACAGCAGAGTCCAGTGAATCCAGATCCAGTTTCGTTAGGTACAGTATCCTCGTTGAAAATCGTGTGCTGATTCTCTAAGCTCAGTTAAGTGATAGATGGCGTTGGCATTTGTTCTGATTCTTCTGTTATAGTGATGATTCCTCTCTGCTGACTACTGAATTCATTATAACTCTTATGCCCTAATAGTGGTGTTTCTGGGTGGAATGGCTTGAGGTTTTTTGGGTGATGCTTGGTAATTTTCTTTTCATTCAGCAAAGTCTGAGAGGACGGGGTGAGAGAACAGAGTGTGTAGGGGTGGCAGAGCAGTGAGATGTGCACTGACTCTCTGTCCCTTCTGACTCCTTCTCTTTCCCGATTGTTTAAAAAAATCTGTATGTGCTCCTGGATTGTTTGCAATTTGAAACAGAGGGCTTTCATCTTCTTAAATCAAATTACTTAACTTGCAAGTTGTCTTTCTAAGGAAATGGAGTTGTAAAGATATAGGCACTTCTTAGGTGTACTTGGCTTCTGTTTAAAAAAGGAACAAGATCTGGAATGCTCACAGTCATGCACGTATGATCCTCCTAGATCTGTGTCTGTCACTGCAGCTTCTGCAGGTCTGTCTGAGGACTGTTTGTTGTGTAGTTCCATGGAGCTGTGCAGGCCTTGGCTCAGGCAGCAGAGCTTGAGCTGGGTGGGCTGCAGTCGCCTTAAAGGAGCAGACCAAACAGCTGGGGTCTCCCTCCTGCAGACCTTCACAGTCACTCTCACACAGTACATCACACAACTACTCTAAGAGGACTCTGCTCTATAAAAACAAGTTTTTAATTTGGGGACTTTCTGTGAGTTACTAGTATTTTGGCCTTTTTCTACCCCATCTCCTCGCTTTCATGGCAGATCTGGTACATAAACATCTCAGTGATACCTTTTTATTGTTCTTGATCTTTTGAAGACATCAGGAGTCTATGCTTGCTTGTGTGATATTGTCTTATAAAAAAATTAATTGTCTGTATCCAATGCCATCTACTCAAAATCATAATAAACTGTGTTCATTAGTAGACTTACAGAATAGAATTAGTAGAATGTGTGTTATTTTGCAACCATATTTTAACTGTTTTCCTTTTGCCTATTCTTAAATAACAGTATTACTAAGTCAAAAATTTATTTAGTTGAAAATAGGAAAACAGAAAACATCTAAAAATCTAATCCCATCTCCATCATTCTCTTAGTAAATTACTGCTGATATAGTGATAGTAATATTTAGTGCCTCTTGATAACAAACAAATCTTTTTTTTTGTGTGCGTGTGTGAAATTACCTGAGTCAATAGCTCTATAAATGTGCTCCAATCACTGGAAGGAAGGGTTATGGAAATGCTTCTATAGTTCACTAATAAGTCTAGTCCCTAGAGGAGCCCTTCTCAGAAAGTATTCAGGTAATGGCTTGTATGAACAGTGCTAAATGTAATGTAAAGAAAGACTCATAAATACGGCATCTGAAGCGTCAATCACATCTGCAACTTCAGGAAGAACACTTGCAAATAGATCTAAAGCAGTGGCTTGCTTCTCTAGTGATGCTGTGATGCAAAAAGAAACAGGCCATGGTGCCTGTGTACTTAGTAGGTAGAAAAAATGAGAGGCAACTTGAGTATTTATACTTCTCCAAGGAAACTGGAACTCATTGCATTCATCAAAACTTTATAGATAATATTACAATCCAAGAAAAATAGTCATCACCACAACATTAGGTACATAAGATGAAATGAAGATCAAGCATACAGTTAGATCCCTATATTAGCATTTGTTTGTGTATATGTCAAGATGAATTCTTGAAAACAGCAAAGTCTTCTGGCTAAAAAAATAGTTATACAGCATGGTCTTTGGCATTGGACACATCAGTCAGCTCTGCAGTACTGTGGATACAAATGAACTGGTTGGAATCCATTCAATTTTAACATGTCCAGTTTGGGTATTTGGTTGAAAAAATACTTCTGAGACTCACAAACATGAAACTTGGATTGCATCAGTGATGTAGCATCCATGTCAGTTGTAAATATTGGTAAGAAGTGCTTTTATGTCTGACATGACAGGGAGAATACCTACTTTGGAGTCTTTGGAAAGCTGATCCTTATATTTCCTCAAATCTAGTTAACAAAATGAAAACTCCTAACATTCAGTGGTATAACGAAACTAAAGCAGTGTCTGTGAGCCTTAAGGTGCTTTAGGGCTTTTTATTTTAGTTTTGAAGTGGGGAAAAAGGGTTTGAAAAATTGCTCCAATATTTTAATTAAAGTACTGCAGCATGTAAATATTGGGGGGTTTGCTACAGAGATTCTAAATGTCTGTGAATTTCCTTTGTACCTTTTTTTTGGTTTTTTTTTTTTTTTTTTCAGCAAGGTATTCCAGCCTTTAAATCCATCCTGTCATCTCCACTAGCAAGGGAGAAAAATAAGGGGGCCATATGGCTGCATTATCTGTGCCTTTGTTTCTTTTTCTTTGCGATTCAAATATCATCACTGAAGTGATAACTTCTCGTTACAAACATGCCACAGTCTTCATCGATAGGTCTTGCTGAAAATCTCTGAGCTGAGATCTAGCATGGATAGTTTGAGTTGAAAAGTAATGGAAGAAAATTCTGGTTGTCATTTTGAACCAGTAGACTTTTTTCCTGCCAAATATTTTTCTGCTTCTTTTAATTTGACATCCCTGTAAATCATGTTGAGCCTGGAAGTTTACAATATCTGATCAATATTTTTCTGTTGACATTTTTAATTAAAAAATTAAATTAAATACTTGATCATTCATTTTAATGCAATGTAATCCAATACACACATTAGCCAGCTACAACAGGTTACAAGCTCCCATTATTCTCCAAGAATGTGCTGAAGGTAAAAGGGTCTTTTCAGTCTGAATAATACATGTTTATGAAAGTCTAAAAATGACTCAGAATTTATATATATTCATTTGATTAACTGTGATGGCCTGTGAAGTGAATAATACATCATCCAACTCCTCCATTTCTGCTGAAGAATTTCAGTACTACATACTGCAGCAGGACTGCAACTTTCATCCTAATAGTGAATAATTACCCATATCAGACACTGTATACTGAAATACACACAGTGGGATAAATTAAAGATGAGGGTTCTTCAGCATCATGGGTTATAAACAAGATCTATAACCGTACTGAGTGCAGCTGTGGCTCTAGATAAGTGGAGCAGGCACACATCAGAAGGTCTGCAGCAGTGTTGATATTTTGTGTCTGTTGAATTTATCTGAATGGAAATCTTACAAAATAGAGTTTGAAATCTCCAACTGAAGAGTGCAATACCTGCAGGATTTGCCTCAGGAAACCAGGATTCTCAGAAGTGTATGAGTTTGTCAAAAACACATAGGTTAGCCATTTCTTAATACATTTTTAAATGTTAACCCTTTCATACCCATTTTATTTTTTCTAAAGCTGTTCACCATCATGTTTTCAGTGTTAGCCAGAGCATTCCTGCCAACACATTCATGCTGTGATGATAAACCTGTTCCTTTGCCATTTGCAGATAATCAGCAGTGCTGTGATATGCATGATATTCTCAACATGAGCAAACCGTAATGCTGTGACTACCACAGTAACATTCATAACTTGTAATTCTAGAATGTAAAGCCTCTGTGATACTGGTCACTGATGACATTAAGTATTGCTCTTAATCCACTCTCTGCATGGGAGGCTTGGGCTAGATTGTGGCTTAGTGCACTGCCTGCTGTTAGGTAGGGCTCCAACTGCAGAAACATTGCATGTGTGTGTTCTCAGTGCTCAGTGGCCTCTGCTTGAGGATGATTCAGTAATACAGTACCTATGTGGCTTTTCTTTTATTTTTCTTTTACAATGAGAACACAACAACTATATTTTTAACACACTTTCAAGAGGTGTTGCAATAGCCACAAAAATGTATTAGAGGGCAAAGAAGGGCAAAGATATATTTAAAAATACTGGGAACACTTGCCCCCCAACCAGGTTTGCAAGGTAGTCTCATTCAGTAATACACACCTTCAGATCTCTATTTCTATTTTTCATTATGTGGAACTGGCACATTTTTGAACTTGACTCCTACAAACAAAGCAGTGAATATTTTATATTTGTTGCTCTGAGAATTTTTTTTGTTTGTTTTCTGTGTCCCACTAGTGGTGTTGCATTTATTATAGGATAGAATGAAGCAGAACTTGCATATGAAATATGGAAACCACATAAATACACAAAAAGGCATATATATTTAATTTGTTCAGGGCTGCTTATATGTAGGTTTTATTATTTTTGAGCCTCAATATTCAGTACAGCATGCAGGGTATTATTATCACTGTCAGTATTTTCATGAATGCAGTAAATTCTAAAAGATCATCAAAACATCAGCTGTTCATCTCCATTTCTTAATACTTTGTGTTATACACTTGCATGTCAGTGTCCAGTGATAAAAACCTCAATTCTTTTGTTTTGCCAGCTTATCTTCTGTCCTTCTTTCCAAATGTGAATTAGACTCTTTGAGATTACTGAACATTTCTTTTCCTTCTAAGTCTTTCTATTCTGTTTTCTTGGGCTTGAACCTTATGATCACATAAGAGTTCATATAAATTATTTGGTCCTAGTGTTTCATCTCAGTTTCACTTCTCAGATCCATATTTATGGCTGCTCTCACAATTCTCCACATCCCTGCACGTCACTCTCTTTCAGCACCTTTTCTCTTTATCTTAAAGCCACCAAAATTTTTTAGTTGAATGTGAGAGCTGAAACCAATGCAATTTTTTTTGTTTTCTTCAAGTGTATTCTTTTCCCACTCCAGCAACTTTTTTACTATTTCACAAGTTTATTTGACATTGCAATAGAAAATTCCAATACCATTTTTGATATCAAAAGTCTCTTTTGTTTTTACCTCATTTAAGCACTTACAGACAAGTACAGACTATTCTCATATAGATATGCTTTTTATTTTTCTTGTTCATCTTTTTCCTTTGGTTCAGTTGGAACTGGACTAATTACCAACACATGCTTTCATGCCTTGCCATAAATTTTAAGTAAATTCAGTAGTGTACATACTGTTGTCCTGCATAATGATATTTTTGTATTTTCTCCATTAACAAACCTTTGTTATAATGTCTGACATGTAAAGCCTTTTCCGATCCTTTTCTGAATGATCTGCTTTATCACTTCAGATTATTCTTATTGTTGTCTGATTTCATTCTGTTTTTTTCTAGGCAACATTTACTTTGACTTCTAGGTGCTGCAGTTAGTTATTTAATATTATGTGTTGTCCTCATTATGGCTTTTTGCAGTTGCTTTTAAATTTAGTATTTTAGGGACTTCACTCAGTTGTGTTAATCTTGGTTTGAGATTGCTAGATGTTCAAATTAAGATCTTTTGTGCTTCGGTTTTAATGAGCAATTTTTGTGACTCTTAAACTGAAGGACTCCTTACCTTAAAAACACTAATATGTAAGATTTATATCCTCTGGTCATTTCCTGTAGTTTAGCCTTAGAAAGAAGATTGTTTTCACAGACTCATCACCACTGACTAAACAATAGCCATGTTACTAAAATTTTTCTGGCTTGGAAAATATGGTTTTTATTATCTTCATAAGTGCTTCTTGTCTTTTTTGTGCACCATTCCAAACTATGGGAAAGTCTCTCATAAGCTCTTGATTTAAGTCTTCTTGCAGAGGATCTCATTCCTCATGTAAATAATTTGTGGTTGGAATAAGAGCTTGATTGATGTTTATGTTTTGGAAATTTTAACAATTATCTGGCAATCTGGTCATTTATGTCATTGAATTCCATTTTTGGAAAGTCATGTGTACCAAAAAATCAGTTCCACATCTCACTGTCTTTTTTTTTTTTTCTTTCTTTTTTTCCCCAAAACTAAGAGCCATAGACTTAAATCAAGGTTGTTTCCCTTGCATTGGATGGTACCTTAAAGAGAAGGCAGGAAAACTCAATACAAAGTAAAGGCATGAATGCAACAAACCCCTTGTTTTGCCACATTTGGAGCCTGGTTGGGTCTGTTCCTGCAGGTATTCCATGAAGAGCAAATAAGAGTGATTTAATTTTTTGCCTTTCTTTTTCTTGAGCCTTCAAACAATATTTTCTGCTGTTGCCTCTATCCCCCTAAAAGAACTGGCACTGTGCCTGTAAGTCTAAAAGCTTTTAAGGGGTGAAAACTGTACACAAGGCTATTCGTCATCTCCAAAATCATGTAAGCCAAGCCATACTGAGAATTTTCCCATTTTTGGTATCAGGTCTGAAAACATCTATCAAGTTGATTAAACCAATATAAATAGCTGTTTTGCAAAATCTACACACACACACACACACACACACACACACACACACACACTCCTATTATTTTATGCTTGAGAAGTGTGAAAGTCTGCTGACAAAAATCTATTTTAAATTGTTGTCCCATACTTCAGTGACAAACAGAAGAGCTGGGTAAATCCGCGCAGCTGCCTTTCAGATGGGAAGATGTACTCCCAGTCACTGTCTGCAGATTTTCATGCTAGAAACTACATCTGTGAAACAGTGCACAGGGATTCCCTACTCTCTGTTGAAAAAGCTCCTGTCATTTCCACCTTTATTAGCTGCCTGCAATATTGCCATCTTTTAAAAGCATTTAAGTTTATGTGGGCTACTGTATATAAACAGTACTGTATGGATACATGTAGTGGTGTAAGAAATTATTTGCAAAACCTGATGTTTCACTTTTTCTTAAAAATACTGCTTTTTGACCAAGTTAGGGAATAAATAAGTGAATAAAAGCTCCTAAGATACAAAAATGAATACATTTAGTCATAATTAGTATTCAAAGAATGGCAGGTATACTCTTGTTATATTTCAATCCCAGACATCAAACAGGTATTTGATTTCAGGTATTTGTTTCTCCAAAAACATTCAAACCTGTCTGTAATGTAACAAATCAAGTTATTTTCTTAAGGCAATTGATTTCTGACACACGGGCAATAGTAATCATGGCAGTGAACATAGTTTTATGTTTTTGGTTGTAGTTTGTTCATTTCGTCCTCTATTACTTTGAATAATAGTTAATCAGTTTTTAAATTGTATTTGAAAGGAGCAATTTCAATTTCATCTGCTGAGGATCTATATGCTAAATTTCAGGCCAAAGTGAATTTTCATTTTGTATCGTCTGATCTAAGGTCTTTGAATTCCCTGTGGAAGGAATCTTGCTGATTTCAAAACTCTTAGGCCCAGGCCTAAAGGTTAAACCTTAAAAAAAAAAAAAAAAAAAAAAAAAAAAAAAAAAAAAAAAAAAAAAAAAAAAAAAAAAAAAAAAAAAAGGAGAAGGGGAAAGAGCTGTCAAAATGTGATTGAAATATATAGGTGAATTATGAGCTTCAGCTTCAGTGAGGTTGTTCGGCAGCCTTTATTTAGGGCATTAACCTAAAGTTAAAGGTTCTGTTTTTCAAACTCTTGCAGCTACAGTTGCCAACATGGGCTCAGATATAGGAAAGCATAGCTCTGAACTTAGAGAAACACCCCTTTGCTTTTTTGTGGACAACTTATTTGATCTCTGGAATGACATCTTGACTTTTATCTGTACTCATAAGTACTATTTTGCACAGACCAAAAGTACCAGACCTGTACTGTTGCCCTTTCTTTTTCCTTTTCATAAATACAATGAGAAAGGACAAAGCATGTCACTCCCTCAGTTTGTCTTGCAAAGCCTCCCTTAAAAGTGTGGATACTGTCATACAGAGTCAACTCAAAGCACTGTAAAATAAAAATAAAATGAAGGTCTTAACTTGGCTTAAGATGAGGCATACAAATCATAAGAATTGATCTGATCTATGTGACATTAATGAGCTACGACCATGGCATCCGTTTTGTTTTGTGGAGAGAAAAGCTTCACTTGATTTCTTTGTCTGAGCTATAATTAAAGAGAAAAGGTATTTTTCTCTAGGCCCTGTTCTCAACAAGCCAGCATTGCTTATGATGCTCTTTCTTTTTCCCTGTTCACCCCCTCCTCCTGCAGAATCTCATCGGGAATTCCTTCACAGGCCTGCGTCTGGATACGTGCCAGAGGAGATCTGGAAGAAAGCTGGTAAGAAATGTTTAAAAACACCAGCTTAGTTGTCTGGCAGCTGTGTGCAGTTGTTAATGCACTGATGTGAGGAACTGGGAGGCGGGGGAAGGGCTTACTAGTAACAAGAAGAAATTGTGTTTAATAATCTTAAACTGGAACTGATCGGGACATTAAATAATTTTATAATAGATGCATCTGCTGCTATAGTTAGGGGAATATCAGTACTTCCAATATGGACCCCTATTTTCAGGGCTTCTAATGGTTTCAGGCTGAAACTTGATATGTTAAAAGTTTGTCTGTTAGCAATTTAAAAAAAAGAGGTTAGTGTGGGTGGTTTTTTTTAGCTTCAGGGTTCTTACCTAGTTAAAGTAAGAATTCCCAATGGAGGGGAAAAAAACCCCAAGTACACCTGTTAAAAAAAAAGACTTCAAATATGCAAAGTAACCATTCTTAATTTAAAAAAGATTTTGTGCCTGTCAGCCCCCAGTGAAGCCTGTGCTCATAAACCTGCAGAGTGTGCAATGAAGTCAGCAAGTTCACATCTCTGCAGCTGCTCTGGCTGTTTGCAGGGCACTGACAGCATCTGCCTGTGCCTGGAAAGCACCCTGGGCAGACGCTGTGGTTGTGCAAAGTTTTCTTAACACTGAAACTTTGCCTGAGCACAGGAGTTTCCTGGCAAGGATCCCACTCTGGTGCTGGAGCTAAACCTTTGCTCTTCTGACACTGACATCAGAGCTTCCTTGTTTTCAGAGGGGCCTGGAGGCAGCTCTTCAACTCCTTCGAGATAGTTGAGGAGCTATTTATACACCCAAACACACCCCCCTGCTTTTGAACACCTGTATAACCATGAAGTCTGCAGCAGCTGTCTGAGCAGCAGTTAATGATTAAATGGCAAATATGCAGCAGTGTTGATGCTTTCTGATCAAATCTCCTGTAAATGCTTGCTGCTTTCCAGTGTATTTTAAACTAGATACACAGCATACAGGTAAAAATGTTATGCTGTTATCTTGTTGCATCAGACAAGGAGTTGTGTTTTGTGTGTAATGTGGGTTTATCGTGTAAGGTCTACATTTTTCAATATGTTAATGTTTCTAGAACTATTGCATTTTCTGTGAAAAATAGCAAAACTGTGTACTTTCTTGGTTTTGTCCAAGGAAAGTGTAGCCTTTGTATCTCAGTGCCCAAGAATATTTTCATATTGCCATATTTATGTTAACATTTTAAGTGAAAAATACAAAAATATATGCAATCCCAGGAAATTTCACTATTAGGAGCATTATTCTGTTAAATTTCAAAAACTTCAGTCCTCTTGAAAAATCTAGGGTTTGATGTAATTTGGCATCAGACTATTTATGACTTATGGATTCAATACAATAAAAGAAAAAAGTTTCTTCATAATTAACACAAGTTAGTTGAAGCTTTTGGCTTGAGTTATGAAGTTGGATGTGCATTCACACTGCATGTGTTCATGAATGGTTGTGTACAGGACCTGTGATGTCATCTTGTGAACATCTATGTCATCTGTTCCTTTGAAACAAAGTTTTTCCTTTGGTCCTGTTTCCAGTCTCTTATTTTCAGGCTGATGTGGGTTTAAATCAAGTGATTGTGCCTGTGAGTTGGAGAATAAAAGAAGTGTGACTCTGCAGGATGCATACCTGTATCTGTTACTAAGTCTAGTCAAACATTAGAAAGCATACTGCTTTCATAAACCATGGTCCTGCATTTTTAGGAGGATGGTCTGAAACTGGAGGTGTCCACAGTTTCATGATGAAGGCAGTAAAGGTGCAATTCAGCTCTCTGAGAATAGGCCTCTGATGCCATTTGAGATGCTCCATGGTTTCCTGGGTGGGCAGCAATTCCCAGTCTAGAGGACTACAAATCCCCCACAGATTATTTCTTTTGGTTCAGTGTGGATCTCTTCTTGTGTCAAATGTTTGTAAAGAGCAATGTGCAGAGAGCTGAATCAAGTATGAAATTCTGTTTGGAATGCTGAATCCATTACACTGAAAGAAAGTGGCATAAAAATGGCATGTGGAGAAGGGATTCACTTTAAACTTTTGGAAATTGGTAGACTCCAGCCTAAGTCTTGAAAATATACCAAGGTAGGCATGTGCTTTTGTGGCTGCTGGTGCAAGGACATATTATGCAGTACCTCATGAGTTAAAGCCATGTAAGCCCACTTCAGTTTCACACACCAGAAGAAAGCTGTCATCAGTGCCCTGATTCACCTCATTGCATTATGGACACTTATGGATGAAGTGTCCAAGACAAGTTCTTGGTGTTCCTCAGCAGTCAAGAGGGAGGGAAACAGGTAATGAGGATCAGTCAGATCACAGGTTGGGTGACTTTCTCTCTGGGAGTACAAACTTCCCTTTATTAAACACAGAGAGGGTCGCAGGCCCATTGTGGGCTGCTGCAATAGCTTCTTCTGTGTCTTGTAGAAACTGTCACTTAGCCAGGCTCAATGCCCATGGCAGTCCAGCTGAAAGCTCTGGAGTTACAGAAGAAGAGTGAAATGACCATCCTTTGTCTCTACAAAGGCAGGAAGGGTCCTGCACATTGTACAGAGATAGTCCTGAGACAGATGATGCATTTTGGGATATAATGCTGAGATAACTTTTTGTCACCAACTGCCAATGGCCACCCTTGCCAGGGTCAGCCTGAGAGTGAGATGATCCAAAATGTTGTGGTGGCACAGGACTGCACATCTGCCCACCCCCTTTCTTTTCTTATCATGTGGACAATTGTGTCAATGAGGTGAGGGAGGTCACCAGTAGCTGGCTGGTGAATCATCATTTTGGGTGAAAGATAAGTACCTTTCTTAAGTCTGCTCCAAGGACTTCAGACCATGCTGAGTAATGCCTATTCCACACAAGCTGTTTGCTTCCTGGAGCTTCTCTTTTGTGTTAATGCTGCTCAAAGGGAAGGAGGATTTCAGTTGCATTCCTAAAATGACAGTGAATTTGTGCTGAGAATGCTTAGCATTGCTGGGAAGACAGAGGATGCAGGTACACACATCTTAGATACTAGGTTTTAAAAACTTGCAGATTTCTGCCCTCTGATACTGGAATCTAATCACTCTTCCTTTCTCTGAAGCACAGGGAAAGGAAGGGTGCTGGTCTTTCTTGGTCTTCATAGTTCAGCATTGTCAAGGCAAATAAAAATCTCCTTCACCGTCACCCATATCACAAACATATCTTAAACTATGAAGCTTGCCTATAAAATATCTATGCCTATAAATATTCCATGCCTATAAAATATCAGTAGTATTTAGTTTGGGAAGCTGTGAAGAAGATCAATGATACAAAATTTTGTCTAATTATTTATGTGTTCATGAGTTTGTAATATATTGAAATACTGAAGGTGCATTGTGACCTGACATATTTTAACTTATTTATTTTCACACTTAATATAGAACAATACAAATTCTGTTATCAAAGTTAATGGAAATATTAAAATCCGATCCATAGTTTAAGCCAGTCAAAAAATATCAGTCAGGCATATGGCCTCATAAGCACTTTCAGGCATCTTCATGCAAGAGCATGCAAGAAGTGTTGCAAAAAATTTACCCAATATAGATGATACAATATAATTTTCAATTTCTATATTTGGACTGAAAAGAAGTAGATTATCTGGGATGAAAAACTGCAATTAAAAGTCCATGTAAAAATATTGGAGCATTTTGCTTCTGTTTATTAAAGAAACTGGCATTTCTAACCAGTACAAACACCTAACTGTAAAACTAAATTTATATAATGTAACAAAAGTGCATCATGTCATTCAAAGATCATTTCTATTAGTAGCAAATATCAGCAAGAACGCAGAGTTTCTTAACGAAATCCACTTTGTCAGTAACTGCAGTTCATAGACATGAAACGCCTGTATTTAAGTTGTCTCATTTTTCTGAAAATGGTAATAAAATTGCATCTGTATGTTTGCCTGTGTATATTTCTTTTCTCATGATCAGTGAATGGTTACAGTTGGTAATAAATATTCAAGCACCTTGCAAATGTCCTACCAATTCCCTTTGCTGATCTCCGTGTGCCTGTGGGACTAGAATAGGAATGCATAATTTAAATATAAATTGCCTGATTTGCATATACAATTAGACTAGCTGTAGCTTTGATCGTAAGCAAAAATTATTGTCCTGTATTGCCACTTAGATAGAATTTTAATTCACCTTGAATATTCAAAGGAAATTAAGCCTTGGCTGTATGGTTGAAGGGTATGATTTTTTCCTCTCCTGAGGCTTTCCCTAAACAACATTTATGGTAGGGTAATATAAGGGCGTATTTTCAGCCTCATGAAAATAAAGGCATAAGTTTTATCTCTAAATCCCTCCCCACCCCCTTGAAAACTTCAGCTGAAACATCTCTTGCAGATATGCACATATGTAACATGTGCACATGCTCCTCAGTAGAGCTCTTCTTTCATTTTAGTTCAGTTTTAGTCAGTACAAGGCCTAAAGTTAAGACTTTATTGTAATTTGCTTAATAACTGAAAATGGAGACTTCAAATAGACATTATTTTTTAAATAGCATGTGCAGAGCTATCAGATGTAACTCAGGAGAGTGACTGAGTATCTGTACATCAGAGTTCTGTCTGCATGTTCGTGCACACGAGTACACACACTAAAACTCAAACACATAACACCGTTTCTATTATTCAGATTTTAATCTCCAGTAAAACATTTTTAATAGAAATCTGTGGCTTTAATTAAACAGAACATTTAATTAAGGTGGGTTTTAAGTGCATGAAACAATTAAGTGCAAACACTTGAATGAAACATGTCATAATTAGTTTTAATAGAGTGTTAATTGGTACTAGGTTTGCCAAGTTAATAATTACTGCTTATTAAATTTTCAATTAATCATTGTCATTTTGCTTTGAATAAAGATGAAAATTAGATAAACTAATTCAGGGGGAGGATGGTTTCCTTGTTAATTAGAGCAGTTAATTAAAAAAAAAAAAGAAATTACTTGTTTTAGTTGTCAATTAAAAGACTGTTCATTAGTAAAATCTTTGTACTCTTCCTGCATCAAAAGCCAAATAACTGATTTGAGACAATCCATGTTTTCTGGAATGAAAGATATGACACTAGTATGTACCAAAGAAAGGACTCATGCTACCATAGTTGTTGTACAAGGAGCATGAAGGTTTGAGTTTAATAAAGCAGGGTGCCCCTGCTCAGTGTTAATTGTGCTCCAAAGTCTCGCTGGGCAGGGTGTGCTCAAGAGCTCAGAAGAGCCAGGAAGTCAAGTCTTCAAGCACAAACACAGATTTGAAGGACAGATCAGGAGGTCAAATGAATGGTGATAAACAATTTTTTTTTTCTCATAAAACAGTATGTCCAAGAAAAGATACTAGACCAGTGATTTAAAATTTTAAATAAACTCTTGGGGTTTTTTAACTTCATGTATTTATTTTTTAACATATGGGGAAAAAGATGTTAAAGATCATAAATCCTGTCTTAATGTCCCTGAGCTTAAAAATACATTTTTTAAAAAGTCTGTAATATGTCTTCAATAATAATTGTCAACTATATGCATATATCTGCTGTGCTGCAAAACTAATTTTTCCATGTTCAAAAAGATTGCAAATAAAGTGGACCAGGGATCTGAAATCACTGTACCTAAAGAAGTACTGCTTGAGAATCAAAATAACAAGAATCATTACTAGTGGTAGAGACTTCGATGATGGGGAAGAAGAGAAGAACCTCAGTGCTTCTTGAGGATTCTTGAGGAACCAGGTTCCTCTGTGTCCTACTCAGAATGACGACTGTGGTTATAATTCAAAGTAATCTCAACGTAACGATAACAACAGCGGTGCATTTCCCACGTCGGTGCCAGGAAGGCGCGTGCAGACGTGCTGTGCTGACGCGGGTTTCTCCCTGCTTTGCAGAGGAAGCTGTCAATGAAGTGAAGCGCCAGGCGATGGCCGAGCTGCAGAAGGCGGTGTCGGAGGCCGAGCGGAAGGCTCACGACATGATCACTTCGGAGAGGGCCAAGATGGAGCGCACTGTTGCTGAAGCCAAGCGCCAGGCGGCAGAGGATGCCTTGGCTGTCATCAACCAGCAGGAGGATTCAAGTGAGGTAAGGGCCTTGCTGAGCAGGCATCACCTGTGCCTGCAAACCAAAGGTGTGTCTGGGCTGGCTTCAATCTGTGTGACACAGGGCATCAGAGCCTGCTGTTAACTCTCTGCACAGCTGGTGTATGCCTGACATACACATCCAGCTGTTCTGGATGTGTATGTCAGGCATACACCAAGTTCCTTGGCTGTGTTGTAATCTGAGCTCAAAATAGCTAGCGAACTTGAGCTCTGTTCTCGCCTTTTAACTGCTGCGCAGGGTTACATATAATGTTCTAATTTGACTTTTCAGTAGCTTCATTTTAAAACTCTTCAAACTACCATACTGAATAGATAAAGAGATGCTCAGTGGAAAATATTTGACACTGAAATCTAATTTAAACAAAGAAATTATTCATGATAGAGATTGTAGAGCAAGGTGGCTAAAAACTTGTCTGGGAAAAGTGTTGGATGTAGAAATGATTAGCAAAAGATGGTGGCTCCTGTAGGACAGAATGTGAATGTGAATTTGCAAGTGTTTCCTTATTTTGAATGTATTGCTTTGGCTGCAGGGAATATTTCAGAGTTGAGGAATGGGCAAAGAGCATTTGGTAGAAGAAAAAATAGACTGAGAGATCAAAGAGTAAACAAGAATAAATATGTTAAGCCTTGATGTACTTTCAAACCTGAGAGTGAAAACCTTGAATTGTTATGGTACGGGACATCTGACACCGTGACTGTGTGGAAGCTGGGAGTGAAAGAGCAGTGCGTTTTTGACCAGTGCTGCATCTGTCTAGATAGCAATTAAATTTTATGCTTGTTAAAAAAAAAAAAAAGAGTCCCAAGTTAAGACTGCCCTTAAAAACAGACATGACAAAGAAATTTTGTCAGTTGGAAGTTATTTGTATATAATCTCCATTTCTCAAGACCACTGAAATGAAAGAGCATTACCTTCATAAAGTATTTGCAGTTTGTATATTAACATCTTGACTGTAGCACACTGTTAAAAACAAACTTCTAAACATCAGGGAGTTGGGGAAAAGAGTCGGTGACAGTCCCTGTTACACAGGGACGTATATTTGTGTATGCTCATGTCTAAACACTTTGCATGGGCTGGATGGGCAGTGTTGTAGAAGAGTCACTTAAGTTGAGAGATGCAGATGAGCTACCTTCAGCATGCTGAGAACACTGGGAGGAATCACCAGCACATAAGTCAGTGGCATGCTGCAGTATGCATCTGTAATTTGAGGGAGCGTAAGTTTTTAATTCATAACAGGCTTCTCTGGAGATGAAAGACCATTGTGGGATCACTGAATGCCCAGAGTTTCTTCTTAATGTGTAGCAGATGAATAACAAGGAGACAAAAGGAATTGATTTTCAGCATCTGAAAGTTTCTCAGGAAGAAAGGAACTAGGGGAAGTATATGTACCCTTTAAGTACTAGCTGTTCCATTGTAGATTAAATGAGACATAAATTCAATTTATTGGACTTTTGTATCTAAGATACTCAAGGACATTTTCCTTGCACTGTTCATAGTAAGGGCATTTTTCTGACATAGCATCATTAAAGAGCTTTCATTTTGTGTGTGTATATATACAAGAGACTCCTATTGTTAAAACCAAAATGACAAAGGTAAATACCTTTGGAGGAAACAGCAAATTAAATCTATTTAGTGCACTGATATAGCGTGAGCAGGACAGAGGAAGTGCTTACGTGCCAGTACCTACAGCCCATTTTTCCACAAGCAAATGTGTATCCAAAGGAATGTGTAGAGAGTTTGTGTGCTCTGATTAACTTCTGAGCAGTTAAAGCTCTGGAAAAAGCCATGTAACAACATCTTTACTTCTTCTGCAGCAGAACTGATTGTAAGGTTTCTCACTTCTTGGGAACAGGACTTGGGACAAAGAATTCTTTTAATTGCATTCTAATGAAATGTGTCTGTTCAGGTTATAGATGTTCTCAGGGTTGTGTGTCCTCAGGGAAGTTACAAGCCTCCTGGACCTAGAAATGAGGTCTAGTGTCCTGATCCTGCAACTTTCACCCCTGTGGTCACCAGGGTGGCTGTTTTGAGGCACAAATTTTAGTAAGCCATCAGAGAGAAATCAAGTTTGACAGTTTGTGTTTGCAGGTGATTGATTAACTGTGAAGGGAGATGGTGGCAATGCTTATTGAGTTAGATTTATAAGCATTTCCTCTTCAGCTTCTAATTATGACAAACTCCAAACACTTAGAGCAATGCTTCTCACAGTTACCTGTTAACTCAGGCTGGTTTGGATTCCTTTGAGAGGGTGACTTCTGTAAGAATGGACTGGACTTTCCCTTCCCTTTCCCTTCTATCCCCTATCTTTGGGGATAGAAGATCGTTTGAAAAGTGATTCTTCAGAGATGAGACTGTGTTTTTCAGGTTTGAGGAATAAAACTCCACATTTGTTTTGGTATTAATTATCTCTTGAATATCTTTGTGGACATTGCTCCTCATTTGTCTAGGTTCTAGGTCTACATAAATTCTCTGTTTACAGCTTTCAGCTGTAAACAGAACACTTACAGCAGCACAGATTCCTATGCACTTAAGGCACTGGAGTAAAATTTCTAGAGCTAGAATATTTCTAGTTTCAAATCTGAGACTGTTCCAGTGCAGCCTCTGAAGTCTTGCAGATCCAGGGGGAATGATGAGCACCTCTCCTCATTCCTTATCCTTGCTGGGACATTGCTCCAAGTCATGCAAGAAAGCTCACTATAGGCTGCTGTATAACCTCCATGCAGTTCCTGACAGACTGTATTTCTCTAGTGGGTGTCATTATTTCTTTTGGATGTTGTAACTATGAAAGGAGATGAGAATTTGATGCCAGATTTGTAATGTATCAGATACAATTTTCTACTGATATAGCCACTCCCTGTCTATTGGCAAGGTTTCTCCCTTGATTTGTTATTCAGTAAAATGCAGCTTGGACCTAGCTGAGTCTTCTTGAAGCTGTTCTGATAGTAAATTTTGTGGTATGATTTTTATTGCAGTCTGCTGCAGTTCTCAAAGTGATAACTAGTACTAAGCCTTAGGAGTTTTGTGATTATTATAACGCAGCCTCCTAATCCAAGACCTTTCAAAAAAATCACAAAGAAAAATAGATTGGATTTTTGACATTTTTTGTTGGTGTTGCTGATTTCTGTGTTGGGTTGGGTTTTTTTCCTCATTTTGCTTGGTTTTTTCGGTATTCTGTTTTGCTTTGTCTTAAACCCAGAAAAAATAGGATCTCTGAGTGCAAGATTGTCTTAAAAAAAAAAAAGTGAAGCTGAGCATATTAAGATGATGAAATCAAAATTCCAAAATTAAGAGAGCACAAGACAGTAAGAAGACTAATAAGAGAGGTGTAATACTCAGAAGCATCTCGACTTTTAAGAAGTGGTCTGGAAGGTTTTGAGAATGACCACATTACATAGCATTGGTAGAATTTCTGATTCTGACTTGAACTCATTTGTTGAACTATTGCTCTTTACTTATCTTAGAGTTGTTCAGCATGGTTTAACTAGCACTCCCACTGCTTCAGTGTCCATGCGTTTACTTTCTAAACATTTTCATAGTTTCTTGACATAAGACCTTGCAACTGACCAGCTAATGTTCATGCTTTTCTGTTATTGAAATTGGTTGAGGACCAGCTGACTGAGCAGACTGCTGCTGGAAAGCAAAAGGACCAGGACAAAGCCTACCTGTCAGCATGGCTGTTCTGAGCCACGAATTATTTCTTTACCAGTTCCTTACAGTTGCTTGACAAAAAATGGCCCATTCATCAGTAGCTGGCTTGGCTAAGTATGGAAACATGTGTGAGCAGCCTACTCTGTAACGACTGCTGTGCTTGCTTTGGCTGCAATGTGCTGCTTTGCAAATAAATTTTAATAGTGAGGGTGAACAGTTTAGCAAAGACACTGACTGCCCAGATTGTAAGGGGAGGGGGGGTGGGATCATCAAAACATTTGTCTTTCTGGTTTGGTATAAAATGCCACTGAAAAATCTGACACTCAGTGTTATCCCTTAGTTTTGAGTAGGTTGGGGGCTGGGGACAGGGAAGGAACACAAATGTTTCAGTTCTCTCTACTTAAAGCAGATGCTGACATCTGCTCAGATAAAACAAGTAGGTAACTGGTCCAACACTGCTTTTAGGAGATGTGTAATGTTAGGGCTTGTTTATATTGCAGCAGTTCATGTTGTATGTGAATATCACACCTGACATTTTGAAGACAGCTGGGTTCAATCTCTGCTGACCGATCCATTGAGACCAGGACCATGCCAGCAAACCTGACTCTGAGCATCAGATGGTGTGATTCAGGCAAGCCTAGTTTTCAGGCTGGTATTAAGTTTAATACCTATGTCAGCTAATGTTTAATTTTTTGGCAGAGCATCTCTTGGAAAGCAGCACATCATCCCCTGCAGTGGTGGGTAGTACAGAGGCACCAGAGCCATGTGTTCTGCACAGGATCAGTCCAGATGTGATGAGAGCATTGGCACTGCCCCAGACTGCTAAGCTAAGCCTGGCTCGCCAGCTTGCACGTCTCTTCTGTGGGCTGCTCAGCACTTCTGTTTGCAGGATTTAGCTACTCTCACTGCCTTGTATGAAAGTTCATGTATTTCACTCAATAAACAGGGGCTTGGGCAAGCCTGGAGTGTTCCATGATAGGTGTAACTTTACTAAACATCTAAAACATCTAAAAGTTTGAATGTCATTTTGACACAGTGTGGGAATTTCCAAAGTACCAATATATTTCCCTTTCTAGTGACTCTTGTATAAAATTCTCATAAACAACTTTGCTGGATTTTTACACTGCTATTCAGCAGCTCATACAGTTCTCATTTATGCCCCTGTGGTTTCAGTGCTTTCTAGATGTTCCTTTTCTTGTGGTTAGCAGTGGTAGAGTTTTGAATGTCATGGGCATTGCAGAACTGGGAAAAATCTGGGTTCTTCATACCAGCCATGCTTCCTTTCATGGTAAACTGGGGAAATCCAGAATTTCTCAAAGATGACAGAACAAAGAGGTGTTTTTTATTTATTTAAGCAAGCTCTATACTAAGTCTCAGCTGGAGTGTCAGAGGAAAGCAAATACTGAATTCTGGTTGAATATTTCAGAGATGAAAGCAACAGGATGGGCAGAATTACTGACAAGTGTGTTTTGGTACTGGAGAACACAGAAATGGAGACCTTTTGTTTTTAAGAATTTTGATGAGAGCAAACAGGAGTGTTTGAAGATGGAAGCTTAAGTGCATGAGAATTGAGAGCTTGACCTAAGATAAGGCTCTGACCCAAGACTGATGTTCCTTGTCAGTTGAAAGAGGAGGATGAAATATGATCGGTGGCATAAATTCGGAGTGAGATTCCCATCTGGTGTAATTTAGCTCAATTTCATTGAATTAATCCATTTTCAAGGTAGTGAAGTTAAATTGAATTACCTAGTCTGAGAATCTAGCTTTTTGTATAGCCTCACTGTTTCACAGGCAAATCAGTACAGAGTTAAACTGCAGTCCAGTCCTCCTCATAGTTTTAGCTATATCTGGAACTCTACAGAGCATGAGCTGGAAGTGCAGTGTTGTAGGTCACTACCTAAAGACAGAATATATAGACCAGCAGAGGCTTTGAGAGATTGGCTTCTCCCTTTTTAAAATCCATGATCAACTCTAGCTGTACCATTCCCTCTGATTTTCCTGTGCTTTAATGATGGGGATTCTCCAACATCTCTAGGCAATTTGCTGCTGTTTTTAAGAGAATTTTGATCCTGTTAGTTCTGCTAGTCCATGTAGAGATGGATGTACACATTCACTGGAGTGATGTGTAGGAGCTACAGCTGCAGTGATATGAAGGAGCTACTGCTCCTTTTAGGCTACCATTTCACATTTAAGAGTCTGAGTTCATTCAGTCTTTTCTCACAGGTTATGTTTGTCTGACTTCTGATTAATCTGGCTGACTTTCTTCAGGTTTTTTCAAAGTTCTGTTTGTCTTGCTTGATTTTCTGTATTTGAAGTGGATCATCTCAACCTCCCAGCTGGATCTTGCCAGTGACACAAGATAGCCTTAAATCAGCTGTAAGGCAGTCCGTAGTTGTTACCATATACCCTTGTATGAAGATTGCCATCTCGTCACCAACATGACACATTGGCCATCTGTTGTCCAAGATGCTGTGCACACACCTCAGCGAGGGTGTTCCATTTTGCTGGTGTCTGCTAGAGCATCTCAGGAAGGAAGATACCCTGAGTGTGTTCAATCCCATAGTTAGGTCAAGCTTTGTCTGTGGTAGCTGGATCTGCTGGAAAGACATGAGCAGCAGGGACATAGGAAGCACAGGATATTACCTGGCTTTGCTTTGGTAGAATGTGGGACTATCAGCCAGCACTGTGAACAGAAAGCATTTGTTTCCAAAGCTTGTGGTGCCTGAGCCTGATCTTTGCTGCTCTTTTTCACTACTTGCACATGGGAAGGAGCAAGGAATAGTCACAATGGTGAGGGCTGTGTGGGACAGGGGGTTCTGCACATTAAGTCTCAGTACAAGCTCCCTGTGATGTGTGTGTTTTTTTATGTTAATTTGCACTGTAGTAACTTTTAAACACAGTAAGTTGCTGTATAAATGTGAGATGTAGGATTTATTTTGAAATTCTTCTATTTTATGTGGTTTTATTCCCACAATTACACTAAAGTTGTAATGACCTGTTAAATTAGAAATAATATGTCCAGTGGACAAAATCATATACCAAACAAAGTAGGACATATTAAGTAATCATGTAAGGAGCCAGCTTGGTACTTCCCCACTTCATTAAAATCTTGCACCTATGTATCACTTTTCATGTCCTGTAGTCTGATAGTTAACTGATGTCTATTTTAATAAGAAAGTTGAACCAATACTGTTAGAATTAAACTACTGTTTCCTGACATCAATACGGATCATGTGGTAAGATACTGAAATACTCTGTGGTGGCTCTGGTCACACCTGGAGTCAGAAGTGCTCCTCAAAAAGGGAAGCCAAGTGAAGGTTCTTCAGATGCTGGCCTATATTAACTAAATGGATACTTGACTAAGTTTGACACCTTCTTAGTAATTCCCATGCAATTAAAGCATGAACTTCAGTGCTGCAAACAGATCTTCACAAGGCAGGAATTCCTGCACCTGGGCATTTGCTGGCTGGCTTCAGCATTATTCCACGTGGGAGGAAGGTGGTTTTTTTTGGAAAAGTCTACATGAGGATGTTTGTACATGTGCATTTATTTTCAGATAAGGAAATAAAGGGAAATATGGACCAAACCCATGGCTGGCAATTTAGTTGAAAGCAAATAGCTGGGAGGTCAGCGGGCATGGCAATATGTGGAAACTGTGCAAGTATAACTGGAGCAGAATTACACCATGTTTACTGATCACAATACA